>NC_071256.1:4320729-4340729 GCF_023375685.1 Ictalurus furcatus
GCCAAAGTGTTCAGTTTCGTGAAGTGTGCAGATTCGGGGCCTTAGGGAAGGACCCCGTCTGTGTTAAATCCCATCGGTTCGCAGGGACGTCGGTGTTCGAATTTGCCCTTCCTCACCAATCCCACAATTCCCCTGGAGGATCGGGCGACGCCACTTTGCTGGCTGTCCATCCTTAAGAATGTGAACACAAAGCAGTTTTAAGTTACATGGATTCTAAACTGATTTTATTGTGTTTATATATATATATATATATATATATATATATATATATATATATATATATATATATAATCTTAGTTCATATCTTATTTTTATGTTTAACCTTATGCAAAAACTATGTATCTTTTATGATATTTCTTGCTAAAGGCATTTTTAACGTTACGAGGGGGATGTATTTTGCGTATGCCTTGCACGTTGTACTTTGAACCCGGCGCCTGTGACGAAATAAGGGAGCCTAAAAAAAAAAAAAAACAAAGAAAAAAAAAAAAGATGCAATATTTTAAACAGCTTTGTTTTGTTCATTAGCCGTAAAGCCAGATTAACCCGGCTCAGCAGTATAGGCTACGTTATCGTGATGCCAAGCCAGCTAATCAAGATTACCTTGAAGAGTTCCTTTTTTTTTTTTTTTTTTCTTTTTCCCTTTCCTCTTTATTTATCATCCGCTGACGTACGGTGACTTGCACACAGGTGTCGATGGAGTAGAAGCTGTAGAATCACACAGGCTCACTCCTGCCTGATCCCCTTTTTTTTTTTTTAATTATTATTTTTGTTTATTTTTTTTATTATTCTTAGTTCACATGTTGCCTTAGAGGTTTAATCGCTTGCAGTTACTTGTGGCGGACTCGTTAAGTGTAATTAACAGTATAACCTATTGGTGTGCGCGAGTGGATTTTCTTTTTTTCTTTTTTTTCTTTTTTCCTTTTATGCAAAGAAGTGGAATCAGGAAGCTAACGTGAGCCGGATTATTATTATTATTCTTATTCTTATTCTTGTTTTATTTTTTTAATCTGGTTGAAGGTGTGTAGTCGGTATGCTGCAGAAATCACTGACCGTCGTGTCCGTCGCTCGCGATTCCATTTCATTCGGCCGTCAGTCACGTTTCATCCGCGCGAGAGTTTCCCCTTCGTCGTATTTTAAGTAAAGAGCATGTCCATTCAAAGCAGGTGACGTCTCTTGTCGTCCTTCTGTCTGAATTTTGTCCCGTCTTTTATCTTATTTATTTTATTTTTTTTGCACAGTCACCTTGTTCACGATGACACAAGTTAGCGTTTCACTCACAAAGTTTCTGAGCACGGAAAATAATTCACAATCGTCATTCGTCGTCTTTTTTTTTTTTTTTTTTTTACCCCCCCCCCCTTTTCCACGTGTTCTATATATTTTTTTTTCTGTACCTACTTTTCTTTCTCGAGTTGCATTTGTATGACGTGTCTGTACTGTGCGCTGTACATAAGACGTCTGATTTCTTAAGCTATGGGGAGCGGGATTGCACAGAGGAGTATCGCATATTGAAATAAAACAGACAGGTGGACATTGTGCAAGCTTCATTGTCTCTGTCTCACGTGAATACGTTTTGGAGATTTTTTTTCTTTTTTTTTTTTTTTGATGTTTACGTAGATTTTTTTTGAAGAATATCTTTCCACCGACTCTGGGTTCTGAACGTGTTGAAATCTCTCGTTTAGACCAAGTGTCCGATCCCATTTTTCAGTACTTTCGTAGAAGGACGTTTGGCGGCAGTCGCAGGTGTTCTCGCACGAGTCACTACGAGCTTTGCACACCTGGATCTGGGCAGTTTCTCCCATTCTTCCTGGCAGAACTTCTCACGCTCACTCGTATTGTAAACGCCCAACTTTAGGCCCTAGACGCACTCTAATCCTACTACGTAGCCTACTTCCATTCAAATCTTCTAAAACACCCGTGCGAGTGCGTTTTTCGTTCCTTTCTACTAAGTTTTACTTGACTCGCACCCAAAGAATTGATCAGTATTGAAGTTGAGCTAACATTTTGGCTAGGCCACTCAAGGACCTTCAGAGACTTGTCCAGAATTTACTCCAGCGCTTTCATAGCTGTACGCGTCAGGTCGTCGTGTTGGAATTAAGTTTTAGATTGTTTCAAATCCGGAGCAGGTTTTCTTCGACAACCTCTCTGCATTTATCTGCTGGGAAGCATCCCCATAGCGTGATACCGCCACCACCATGCTTCACCACAGATTTTATAAGCAGTACTTGTTTTCCCCAGAGGTAGTGCTAGAAGTTTAGACTAAAGTATCTTTATCCTCATGTTCTCAGAGTCCTTTAAGCACCTTGAACTCAGAGGTGCCTTCAGCCTAGCCACTCTACCATAAAGGCCTGATTGGAGTATTTCTGAGATTGGTGTTCCGGCAGGTTCTTCCATCTCTGCGAAGGAGGTTCTTCTGAAGCTCTGTTAGATTGGCCATTGGGTTCTTTGTCTGACTTCTTCGAATTGCGCAATAAATCAGCCCCATTGCATTCCTGAGAACATTCAGAGCTTTAGAAGTGGTTTTATAGCCTTGACGCAATGTGATCGACGTCCTTGGACTTGGAAGGACACGATCTGGTCGACTTCCGTGGCTTGGTTATTAGTCTGACGTGCACTGTAAATTGAAGGAACCGATCAGTCTTAACATTAATACCATTGATGGGTGACGTGAATAACATTGATTCTCTCATTAAAGTGGCACCTATCAAGGGTGGGATGTATTTATTATTCGGCAAGTGAGCTGTCAGTTCTCAAAGTTGATGTGTTGGAAGCAGGAATACCCTAATGGGGAACAAGTCCCATCCATGGAGGGTCCACCTCGCAGCTTCGAGGACTTAAAGGATCTGCTTCTTAACGTCTTGGTGCCAGATACCCCAGCACACCTTCAGAGGTCTCGTGGAGTCCGGGCCTCGACGGGTCAGAGCTGTTTTCGGTGGACCTACATGTTCTGTTAGGGCTGATCTGTGTGCTTTTCTACATAATGTTTAATCAGTTGATTTTGGTAAAGACGGACTGCAGTGAAGTTCTTCAGATCGTCGATGCAGAAACTGAAGGCCGCGATACTTTCCGAAGCCGCCGTATAACTGCTCCGCTCAACTCTAAGCCGAAATAGTAGGAATTTTCACTTGTTCATCTAATTATTGCTACATTCTTTAAGAAACAGGCTTTGATCGGGGGAAGAAAAGAAAAAAAAAAAAAAAAACATCAGACTTGGTATTAAATCGTGTTATTGTGTCATAAAATGTCCCAGACCCAGTCATGTTCGCTGCACGGTGCAAATTTAGTCCATGCAATAAAATCTTGTTCATGTTTAAGAAAATCCCAGTTTTTTTTTTTTTTTTTTTTTTTTTTTTTTTTTTTTTTTTAAATGCATAGTCAAGAAGAGAAGCTCTGCAAAGCCCAGCCAGATGTGTAATGTTTACTGCCACCACTGGAGGGCGATAGAGACTCGCACCATGCTGAAACTCAGGATCTCTAGTTACAGTAATCTTGGAAAATATTCAGATCGATCAGGAAAGTTTTATAAGATCATGTGACCCGTGGCGTTTTAATGAGGAGGAAATATAACATTTGTCCGAACATAGTGAATCGTTTTGCTGTATGTTTCGTATTTAAATAGGCTCTTTTAGTGCCATTATTGTGGAAAAGATGTATAGAATATACAGTGTGAAGTGCACATCTGATCCAAAAGTTCCTATATATATATATATATATATATATATATATATATATATATATATATATATATAAAACAGATAAATATATATATGTTTCATGTTTTATTTTTCAATGGTACACAACCGGGGCATTCTTAGCTAGACTAAATACTAGTCTATGTGTTAGGATATGAGTACATATGAATCATCTTGTGGGCAAACTGCATCATTTAATGCATGTCTAATGTACACCACCTTTAAGAATAGAGGTGGAGAATACATTAGCCTTTCACTGGGGGAAACCCCTGTGTGTGTGTGTGTGTGTGTGTGTGTGTGTGTGTGTGTGATTGAGAGAGAGTGAGTGTTTTTCACGCTAGACTGATGGGGGTTTTGTTTGCTCAGTCCTATTTTTAAGCTATACTCATCACCTTCACATTGACTCTTTATAAATCAATCCTTTTTCATGGAAGCATGACGTAATCCACCTCCTTCCCTTTTAAAAAGAGGTGTTGTGTGTGTCTGTGTGTGTGTGTGTGTGTGTGTGTGTGTGTGTGAGGGAGAGAGAGTTGATATGAAATACTGTTATGCTGAAGGTTTGGACTGGAATATACCAGGCTGTAATAATTTGTAAGAAACAATAGTCTAAATTGTTCCATAAAAAGAACACACACACACACACACACACACACACACACAGGTGTGAACGTCAGATCTGATGGTTCATCCATTTCCACATGCAGCGAGTTTTCATTCTGACGTGATTTTTCTTTTCCCCGTGAGTCATTTTATTTTCACGTGAATTTTCATAATCCACAATCACAAATCCACAAAAAAATATTTTTTTTAAATTATTATTGTTTTACACTCATTAAAAAAATTTTATCCGATCTTTTTACAATATTTTCCACATGATTTTTTTTTTTTTTTTTTAAACATGATTCATTTAATTTCACATGATTTTTTTTTTTTTTTCACAATGCTCTATCTTTTTCCACATGGATTTTTTCACGATTTTTTTTTTTTCCAATTTCTTTATTTTTATGTGATTTTAAAAAAAAAAATCACAACTTATTTATTTTCATAGGTTACTTTTTCCCCCACGTGTAGTGAATGGGACTTTATTTTCTCAGTATTTTTTAACACGATTCATTTTTTTTTTTTGGTCGTGATTTTATTTATTTATTTATTTATTTATTTTCACGATTCATTTATTTTCAGTTTTTTTTGTTTTGTTTTTTTTTGTTTTTTTTTTAAGAACATGATTCATTTTCCACATGTGGTTTTGTAAAGATGGTTCGTTTTCACGTGATTTGTCGACGATTGGTTGTGCGGTTATTGCAGCATGCACTTAAACCTGAAGCTAGTGTGACACCCCTAACCGACTCATTGACTCCTCCCACCTAATCGTCCATCCATTTTCTATACCACTTATCCTCCACGGGGTCGCGGGGAAGCCTGGAGCCTATCCCGGGGGCCTCGGGACACGAGCTAGGGGACACCCTGGACGGCATGCCAACCAAACCTAGGTCGCAATCACACACGCGCTCACACGCTATGGGCAATTCGGAAACGCTAATCATCCTACAACACATGTCTTTGAACTGGGGGAGGAAACCCTAAAGCACAGGGAGAACATGCAAACTCCACCCCCAGGGCAGACATGCTTCGAACTCACTTGATCACTAACCCTAATTAGAAATCCACAGTGTGTTATTTTTATAAGATGTTTTGAAGGCTCATGCTGGAAATTCCTTGCAAGTGAGTGACTAATCCCCCCCCCCTACACACACACACATTTTTGGGGGTTTTTGAATTGCTTCATTTGAACAATCAACATAATTTCCACTTGAATTTTTTTTTATTTGACTAAATTTACAAAAAAAAAAATGATCGCGTGCCAGACGAGTGTATTCATCATACGGGACCTTCAAAAACCAAGAGGTCAACTCTTTTCACTTTCTCTTATCGTGGAATTTCCGTTGGTTCTAAATGCCGAAAAGAACACACGCACTCCATTTAACTCGGAAGCGGGAACTCTATATGACATCGTTTTGTTGTGTCTGCGAGTCTAAAGTAAACTCTACAAACAGCGACGGGATATTTTATAGACTGTCGATGGTGGGATGACGCTACGTTCTGAACTCGGGGTTGAGGAAACGTTCCTCGACTTTCCGAGTAGGAATTCCGAACTGAAGTGGAGGGGCGCTTTTGGAACTTGGAGATCGAAAATTCCGAGTTACGAGCTGTAGTCGAACGCAGAAAAACGTTTTGGTAAGCAGGAACGGCTAGATTGTGTGACTCGTGGTCAAAACGCACCATTATAAGCTGCTTTAAGATGAAGTGGAATAATTAAAGAGGTCCTAAGAGATTTGAATGGGTTTAAAAACGTCATGTGACTCGTACGGGAATACATAGTAACGCATAGGTCTGTGTATATTTATGTAGTTTTTAGTCCGTTTTATGGAGCGAGGAAATGTGGGACAAGACGGTAGAAACATCCATCCATCCATCCATCCATCTTCTATACCGCTTATCCTTCCTTCAGGGGCGCGGGGAACCTGCAGCCTCTCCCAGGGAGCATGGGGCACACGGTGGGGTACACCCTGGACAGGGTGCCAATCCATCACAGGGCACTGGTATTTTAAAAAATAAATGAATAAATAAATAAAAGGTTCTCGTGTTACAAAAAAATCCTAGTGTAGTAGAATTATAAAACATTTGGGGGGTTTTTTGTTGACTTTTTAAAATGTGGTCTGTATAGTTGCTAATACACTGAACAAAAACCCCAAAAAAAATGCAACATTTTTAGTTTTGCTCTCATTTAGGAAAAAAAAACCCCAGCGTATTCTTTCGAGGCCCACAAGCTTGGACCGCGCAGGTGTGGAACATCAGCACTCTGATTGAGAAGGGTGATCACTACACAGGTGCTCCTTATTATGGAAGATTAAACGCTGCACTTTTTACCCAGCAGCACACATATCACTAGAGCTGTTGTCAGAGTCATGAACGTCTGTTTCTGTGCTAAACACCTTTCCAGAGCTGCTGGCACGACGTCGGCGTGGACAGCTGGTGAAAGAATCCAAATATTTCTGTACAAGACGAACGTCACAGACGAATGCTGATTTCACCTGTACCAGGGACGACAGAGGCGGTGTGTCTTTTGCCTCGGAGGACGACCTCGAGAGCATTCCTTCAAAGAATACCGTTCACCTCAACTCCCGGCACCACGACGCGTCACCACGCACTCCTCCGTGCCTCAGAGATGGATCTATCTATCTATCTATCTATCCATCCATCCACACATCCATCCTTCCATCCACACTTCCATCCATCCATCCACACTTCCTTCCATCCACACCTCCATCTATCCATCCACACGTCCTTCCATCCACACTTCCATCCACACACACTTCCTTCCATCCATCCATCCTTCCATCCACACACACTTCCTTCCATCCATCCATCCACACACACTTACATCCATCCATCCATCCACACACACTTCCATCCACACACACTTACATCCATCCATCCATCCACACACACTTCCATCCACACACACGTCCATCCACACACACTTACATCCATCCATCCGTCCATCCACACACACTTACATCCATCCATCCATCCATCCATCCACACTTCCATCCACACACACTTCCTTCCATCCATCCATCCATCCACACACACTTCCATCCACACACACTTACATCCATCCATCCATCCACACACACTTCCATCCATCCACACTTCCATCCACGCACACTTCCTTCCATCCATCCATCCATCCACACACACTTCCTTCCATCCATCCATCCATCCACACACACTTCCATCCACACACACTTCCATCCATCCATCCATCCATCCACACACACTTCCTTCCATCCATCCATCCATCCACACACACTTCCATCCACACACACTTACATCCACACACACTTACATCCATCCATCCATCCACACACACTTCCATCCACACACACTTCCTTCCATCCATCCATCCATCCACACACACTTCCTTCCATCCATCCACACACAGGTCCATCCATCCATCCACACTTCCATCCACACACACTTCCTTCCATCCATCCATCCATCCATCCACACACACTTCCTTCCATCCATCCATCCATCCACACACACTTCCATCCACACACACTTCCTTCCATCCATCCATCCATCCACACACTTCCTTCCATCCATCCATCCATCCACACACACTTCCATCCACACACACTTCCTTCCATCCATCCATCCATCCACACACACTTCCATCCACACACACTTCCTTCCATCCATCCATCCATCCACACACACTTCCTTCCATCCATCCACACACACTTCCATCCACACACACTTACATCCATCCATCCATCCACACACACTTACATCCACACACACTTACATCCATCCATCCATCCACACTTCCATCCACACACACTTACATCCATCCATCCATCCACACTTCCATCCATCCATCCATCCACACACACTTCCATCCACACACACTTCCTTCCATCCATCCATCCATCCACACACACTTCCTTCCATCCATCCACACACACTTCCATCCACACACACTTACATCCATCCATCCATCCACACACACTTACATCCACACACACTTACATCCATCCATCCATCCACACACACTTACATCCATCCATCCATCCACACTTCCATCCATCCATCCATCCACACACACTTCCATCCACACACACTTCCATCCATCCATCCATCCACACTTCCTGTTCACTCGACATGTCGCAGTTCCTCCATGGCCTCCATTTGTGATGCAATTTTTCTGGGGTTTTTTTCGTGTGCTTTTTTTTTTCGTGGAAAACTACTTGAATTGGTGAAATCACAATCTCACGGAATCGTTTTGCGCGGCCTTTCGCACTGATGTTCGTTTGTTTTCCAAAACGAGACCTTTTTTAGCTGTACTCATGTTTACCCTCTCCTTCCCCCACTTCCCCCCTTCCCCCTTCCCCCATGCTTTCTGAACGGGAACCTCGTTTTAAACACCTCGCCTACACTTCAGTTGTATCCTTCCACAAGACGACAATCCTCGACACCATCAGAATAAAATATGTTCCAGCGACATTTTTTTTATTTTTTTTTCATTCAACAATCCTCGCAGACTCGCGTCTTTTATATTTTCGCAGTCATGAAAGCGGTCATATGGAAACGGAGCGAAATAAAATAGCTACCGCGTTTTTAGACCCGTCAGTTAGGTTTCCAGGCAACACACTGGAGCTTTTCCTTGGCAGCAGAGCTAGCTTAATGAGTTTAGATTTGGATAATTAATCAACACCTTCTGGCCAATCAGAACTGAGCCCTGTGCTTTAATTTCGAACCGCTGGAATTTGGCTTAAACGTCCTTATTCCACATGCGTTTCGTGGTGTTGCTTTTTCCGTGGACACTGTGGTGCAATCGTCAAAGGTATATTGATCAGTGTGATGCAACCTCGGTGTAAGCAGCGCAGCTTCAACACCGCAGCCTTGTTTGGGTGTGTGTTATTAGTTTCCACACGCTGACGCTCGGGCTGGAGAGCCGTTCTCCTTGGCATGCTTCCGGCTACTTGTGGAGAGCCTTGTCATCATCTTTCTTTTCTTGACAAGACAAAGGAAAAGTTCACTCGCAGATTTGCATAGGATCATCTTCCCTCCCTCCCTCCCTCTCTTCCTCCCTCTTCTCTTTCTCTCTTCTCTTTCAGTCTCTCAGTAACCATGGCAACTGCCTCCAAGTAGGCTAGTGGTGGTTGCATTTTTTTTTTTTTTTTTTTTTTTTTTTTTTTTTTTTTTTTTTTTTTTATAGCAACGGGCAAAATTTGGGTCAGAATATCTGTACATCGGCCTATAAATTACTCCGTGTTCCAGATCTGTTATTTCATTAATCAGGATGAATCCCCGGCCAGCTGTTGGGATGCGGCTGAGGCACTGGAGAATGAATGGCTTCACACACACACACATACGGCGCACAAAGAGCTTGTGAAAGACAAAGAGCTCGTGCCACCGGAGGTGTTGCTCTTCATTGCAGCAAGAGTGGAAACCTCTCCTGTGGAAGCAGTTCAGAAAGTTAACGCAGGGTGTAGATGATGTCATTTATTCATCATCTATTCCCTAATGAGCAAACATTTCTTCTTTTTGTTTTTGTTCTGAGACTGATCACTAAATCCGTTTCTCGGGTGGTGTAAAGCCTCGACGTCGTGTGTCGTTGTGTGAAATGTTCAGGTGTTTCATGTATGGTGAGAGTGTGTGTGAGAGAGAGAGAGAGAGAGAGAGAGAGAGCGCGAGAGCACACCTCACTGACAACCTGCTACCTTCCATGTTTGTCATACGTGAAAGAAGTTCAGTGTGAAAGTCTCAAGTTTTAGTGAAGTGGCTGATGATGTCACACCACCTGCTTTCTTGGGCGCTGTTGGAAATAGAAATCTACACTGCAAACGTCTGCATCTCCCTGGAGGTTACGGATATCACCGCAGAGGGGATTTCAACACTGCTCGGGTCAAAATGACTCGTGTATATATATATATATATAGTGAGGGGGAAATACACCGTTCAGCCATAACATTAAAACTCACTGACAGGTGACGTGAGTAGGATTGATTAGCTCGTTACAGTGGCACCTCTTTAAGGGGTGGGGTATGTTTATTAGGCAGCGAGTGAACAGTCAGTTCTCAAAGTTGACGTGTTGGAAGCGGGAAAAATGGGCAAGCGTAACGATCTGAACGACTTTGACGAGGGACAAAGTGTTATGTCTAGACGACCGGGTCCGAGCGTCTCTAAAACAGTGGCGTGTCCCCGGTATGCGGTGGTTCGTTCCTAATAAAAGTGGGGTCATGTGCGCACGAGGCTCGTTGAAGCGAGCCCGTCACTGAGGCCAGCCCGTCTGGTCCGATCCCGCAGAAGCGCTACCGTAGCACAAAATGCTGAAAAAATTCATCTCAGAGTGCCCATGCTGTCCCCTGTCCACCTACAATGGGCACGTGAGCATCAGAACTGGACCCTGGAGCAACAGAAGAAGATCAATGACGTTTTCTTTTACATCGTGTGGACGTCGCTTACCTGGGGGGGAAGACGTAGCACCGGGGTGCACTCTGGAAAGAAGGAGGCGGTGTGATGTTCCGCTGGGAAACCTTTCGGAAAAAGAAAGGTTGCGCGTAGGATCCCAAGGACACCAAACCCACCCGCGATGAAGCATGGTGGTGGGAGCATCATGATATGAGGATGCTTCTCTGCAAACAGTAGTGGGGCTTTGCACACATCCATTGAAGAAATCCTGAATCTAGCAATGTACTGGGACTTAATAGAGGAGACCTCTTGAATCTCATCGTCTATGACAAGACACCGGGGGTGAAAAGCAGACACGAGGGTGTGAGAGGACGGCTGATTGGATGAGCCAGCAAGTGACAGGGGGGGGGGTTTTTGAATGAACACGCAAAAACAACAACAACAACAAAAAAAAACAAAACCCCGAGTGTAGAAGATTAAGGGAGGCTTGAGATGATGAAAACCCGGTGCAGAGCAGAGGGAAGGATGGACTAGAAAGACGTGAAAGGAGCAGGATAAATAAAAGAAGTGAACAGAAAGACCGAACGTGTGCGAAAGAGAGAAAGTGTGTGTACTGAACGTCTCTCTGTGTGTGGGCGTGGAGGAAAAGCGGATGAGGCTGACAGCTCCGAAAAAACGATGAGTCATCTTTCACACCTTGTTTGTTTTACACCGCTGTCATATTTTCTCTCTCTCACTCACACACACACACACACACACACACACACACACACACGCGGTGCCTACTTTACATTTGCACTTTTCCAAAGCTAATTACAGAGCGTGTATGCAGGAATTCATCCCACTAATCCCGCTCAGGCCGTCTGCTAGTAAACAGACCTGTGACTGTGTGTGTGTGTGTGTGTGTGTGTGTGTGAAAGCTAAGAGGCGACACGCCGAGTTAAACACAACAGCGGAGCTTTCTCATGCAACAAATCCTGAAATATTCATCAGTGTGCGCTTGATTTTTCCAAGTAAGTGGCACTTGTGTGAAAAAGTGTATACAGGAGATTCACCGCGGGATTAAAAAAGTGTACATTTTATACATTTGGCCCACTTTATCCCCCCTAGAGTCATCCTATAATCCTGCTGTAGCACTCAGCTACATTTATTATTATTATTATTATTATTATTATTATTATTATTATTATTATTATTATATCGTTGGGCGCCAAGATTTCCTCACAGAAACCATAACCTATTACGACGAGAGCGTTAGTATAAACCTTGAAGATGGACGTCGTGTCAGAGCTGCTGTTATAGAAAACCAATCAACGCCTTTTCGGCCAATCAGAATCGAGAATTCAGCGGCGCCGTGTGAAATAATGCTTATTTCTAAAGTACCTGATGCACTCCTACCAGCACCACACACACACACACACACTCCCTCTTGAGTGGCAATGCTGTAGTGAGAAATAAATGATGGCACCCGAACTTTGCAGCAGTACACACACACACACACACACACACACACACATCCATGCAGGAGGACTATCTGTTAATCTGTTGTTTTAGCTGATTTTGGTAAAGGAAGGACGCAGTTTGGGGTGCCAAAACCAAAACTATGAAATCAATTGAATTACCGCCTACCTACACCCACACACACGCACACACACACACACACGCACACACACGCAAGCATGCAGAGCTGCCTACACATCCACAACCGCCTACACTTGCCCTCCCTTGAAGAATGTCAGATAACAACCTGTCAGGCGTAAAAGCCGCGAGCGTGGATTCGAAGTGAGGAAACGACGTCAAACTGGCCGATTTTCACGTGGAGACAAGCGCTCCAAACGCCTTCAACTTTCAGTGAGACCGTGTCTGAACATCTGACCTCTTGTTTTGTGTTTGCGTGTGTGTGTGTGTGTGTGTGTGTGTGTGTGTGTGTGCGTGTACGTGTGCTTGCACATCCTGTGTGACTCTCCCTGTTGTTTGTGTCGGGTGTGGACTTAACACCTCTGTTCTTTTTCACTTTTTCACACATGACACAGAAATTCTCTTTTTCCAGAATTATTGGCACCCTTTGTGAAAGCGATCCAGTTCATAAGAACTCTCGATCAAGGTGGCATCTATGATGAACTACAAACGCGTTCGTATCACGTTGTAACGCGATCATAATCATTATACATGTTGTTATGATTATTAATGGAAATGCATTCAGGACACGTTCGATCACCGAGCCAACGCTTTGCATACTGGGAGAATAACGATGCATAGCACTGAGTCACATGGATGGATATTTTGTTCGTTGTTGAGACGGAAGTGTGTCTTGGATCGTCGTCTTGCTGCATGATGAAGTTCCTCCCGATCTGGAGTAAATCGGCAGACAAAATGTTCCTGTAAAGTTCTGAATTCGTTCTGCTGCTACCATCATGACTTCCATCATCAGTAAACATTATTGAGGATGTTCCAGAAGCAGCTATGCAAAGCCCAAGCCATGACACTACCTCCACCATGTTCCACAGATGAGCTCGTATGTTCTGGATCATGATCAGATCCTTTCTTTCTCCACACTTCGAACCTTTCCATCACTTTAGTAGAGGTTCATCTCGGTTCCAGAACTTTTGTGGCTCGTCTCTGTAGTTCTTTTCGAATTCCAGTCTGGGTTTTTCCGATTCTTACTGCTGACGAGTGGTTTGTAGTATCTTGCAGTCTTGTAGTAGGACCTCTACATTCCTGCTCTCCAAGTCTTCTTTGAACGGTGTATTGTGAAACCTTCACCTCTGCCCTGTGGAGGTTGTTGATGTCACCGACTGTGGTTTTTGGGTTTTTCTTCACACCTCTCACAATGTTTGTCATCAGCTGCTGTTGTTTTCCTTGGCCGACCTGTTCAGTGTCTGTTGCTCAGTACACCGGTGGTTTCTTTCTTTTTCAGGACATTCCAAATTGTTGTATCGGCTATACCCGATGCTTGTGCAGCGATTGATCCTTCCCTCTTTTCTCAGCTTCAAAACGGCTCGCTTTTCTCCCATAGACAGCTCTCTGATCTTCATGTCGGTTTATCCTTTTTTAACAACAAATGCAGCCTTCACAGGTGAATCTGAAGGCTAAAACAAAAAGTAGCCGTTCAGAGCTGTTTATTGTTTAAACAATCAATCTAACAGGACACACCTGGGCAACAAGAAACACCTGCGAGTCACACATACGCCTACACATTGGCTGGGCTGATGCTAAATGTGTTATTTTCTATGTTGTTTAACACGTCTACATATAAATAAGAGTAAATGAAAGCTGAAATTCTTAACTCTCTTCTCATATCCATCGTCTGATCTCAAACCCAAAGGTCTTCAGTCTACAGCAAGAAAAAAATGAACCGGCCTTGCTGTTCCAATAGTTTCAGAGGGGACTGTATTGCCGGACTTGAAATAAAGCTCTTACGTTAATTCTGTGCAACCTTAATATTTGGTTAACCATAGTGTTTCTGGAAACTGAGGGGAAATCCTGTTTATTCGCATTTGTTTTAATATACTCTCTTGGGGGTGCCATTAATTTTGCCAGTCTAATTCTTGTTTAGGGGTTTAGATAGATTCTAAACCCCTATCCTTTTGATAGAAGGATAGATTCTTATGAGAATTTATTTATTTTTTGTTTTGAGGAAAGGTAAGAGGTTTATTCTGTTGCTTCAGTTAAAATTATTATTTATTTTTTTTTGCAAGAATGAATTAATACAGTCAGTTTTGAAAAATTCTCTTGAAGGGTGCCAATACTTCTGGAGACGACTGTATACAAAAACACAAACACCTTCCTTCAGGAAAACCCCAAAGCATGAAATTCATGATTCCATGTAGCAAAATACAGGGCCCTTCACTCCACTAATATTGGCACCCTCTGTAAATATGAGCAAAGGAGGCTGTGAAAAATCCTCTTTATTGTTTAACCTTTTGTTCAAAATATTCACAGAAATATTTGCAAAAAAAAATTGCAAATAAAAGACAGGTTTATCCAAACAAATATATAGTTTGCAACGATTATCGGCACCCTTTTAGTCGATACTTTGTGCTAGCTCACTTTGCCAAGATAACAGCTCTGAGTCTTCTCCTATAACGCCTGATGAGGTTGGAGAATACATGGCGAGGGATCTGAGACCGTTCCTCCATACAGAATCTCTCCAGATCCTTCACATTTCCAGGTCTATTTAGCTTATATCCCAAAATATAAACAATCCAGTAGCCTTAGTAGTCTGTTTCCAAAAAAATAAACAATCCAGTAGTTTATATCCCCAAATATAAACAGCCCAGCAGGGTAAGTAGCCGATTTCCCCAAATATAAACAATCCTGTAGCCTAAATCGTCTCTATCCCCAAATATAAACAGCCCATTAGGTTAAGTAGCCTATTTCGCAAATATGAACAGTCCAGTAGCCTAAATAGTCTATATCCAAAATATCAACAAACCAGTAGCCTAAATAGTCTGAAACCCCAAATATAAACAGCCCAGCAGGGTAAGTAGCCTATTTCCCAAAATATAAACAATCCAGTAGCCCCAGTAGTCTATTTCCAAAAAAAATCCAGTACCTAAGTAGTCTATATCCACAAATGTAAACAATCCAGTAGGTTAAATAGTCTATATCCACAAATATAAACAATCCAGTAGCGTAAATAGTCTATATCCCAAAACATAAACAATCCAGTAGTTTAAATTTCCCAAAATATAAACAGCCCAGTAGGTTAATTTAGCCTATATCCCAAAATATAAACAATCCAATAGCCTTAGTAGTCTGTTTCCAAAAAAATAAACAATCCAGTAGCTTATATCCCCAAATATAAACAGCCCAGCAGGGTAAGTAGCCGATTTCCCCAAATATAAACAACCCAGTAGCCTAAATAGTCTCTATCCCCAAATATAAACAGCCCATTAGGTTAAGTAGTCTATTTCTCAAAATATAAACAGCCCAGTAGGATAAGTAGTCTATAAACACAAATCTAAACAATCCAGTAGGATAAGTAGTCTATAAACACAAATCTAAACAATCCAGTAGGATAAGTAGTCTATAAACACAAATCTAAACAATCCAGTAGGATAAGTAGTCTATAAACACAAATCTAAACAATCCAGTAGGATAAGTAGTCTATAAACACAAATCTAAACAATCCAGTAGGATAAGTAGTCTATAAACACAAATATAAACAGCCCAGTAGGATAAGTAGTCTATAAACACAAATCTAAACAATCCGGTAGGATAAGTAGTCTATAAACACAAATCTAAACAATCCGGTAGGATAAGTAGTCTATAAACACAAATCTAAACAATCCGGTAGGATAAGTAGTCTATAAACACAAATCTAAACAATCCGGTAGGATAAGTAGTCTATAAACACAAATCTAAACAATCCGGTAGGATAAGTAGTCTATAAACACAAATCTAAACAATCCGGTAGGATAAGTAGTCTATAAACACAAATCTAAACAATCCGGTAGGATAAGTAGTCTATAAACACAAATCTAAACAATCCGGTAGGATAAGTAGTCTATAAACACAAATCTAAACAATCCGGTAGGATAAGTAGTCTATAAACACAAATCTAAACAATCCGGTAGGATAAGTAGTCTATAAACACAAATCTAAACAATCCGGTAGGATAAGTAGTCTATAAACACAAATCTAAACAATCCGGTAGGATAAGTAGTCTACAAACACAAATCTAAACAATCCGGTAGGATAAGTAGTCTACAAACACAAATCTAAACAATCCGGTAGGATAAGTAGTCTACAAACACAAATCTAAACAATCCGGTAGGATAAGTAGTCTATAAACACAAATCTAAACAATCCGGTAGGATAAGTAGTCTATAAACACAAATCTAAACAATCCGGTAGGATAAGTAGTCTACAAACACAAATCTAAACAATCCGGTAGGATAAGTAGTCTATAAACACAAATCTAAACAATCCGGTAGGATAAGTAGTCTATAAACACAAATCTAAACAATCCGGTAGGATAAGTAGTCTATAAACACAAATCTAAACAATCCGGTAGGATAAGTAGTCTATAAACACAAATCTAAACAGCCCGGTAGGATAAGTAGTCTATAAACACAAATCTAAACAGCCCGGTAGGATAAGTAGTCTATAAACACAAATATAAACAGCCCGGTAGGATAAGTAGTCTATAAACACAAATATAAACAATCCGGTAGGATAAGTAGTCTATAAACACAAATCTAAACAATCCAGTAGGATCATTTAAACCACTACAACCCTGACCACGCAGTTACAATCAGTGAGTGAATAAACTGTGACCACACGTGACCACTCGCTCCCTCATGAAAGTAAAAACCTCCTGCTCATGTGATATTTTAGTAGCGTCCCACAGAAACACCTCTAGTTTCAACCAGATGCCTTGTGAAAAATGAATATTGTGCCTGTTTTTTTTGTATCTGTCTGTGCAGGGAGGGAAGCCTCGCTTGCACTGCAGGTAACCTGAGCAGGCTGAGTTGGAGCTTGGTGTTATGAATGGCGGTTAGCGTTCTTCCCCTTGAGGCTCGTCAGTAATTGACGTAATCTCAGTCTCTGGCACTTTAAAAAAGAAAAAATCCGGCTGGCACGACTTGTCCTCGCATCTTTTCGGGCCTCTGTCAAGGCCTGCCTTGCCTCACCGACGTTATTCTGGCACGTCGTGGGTTTCGCCGCGACCGCAACGTCAATTAAGCTCACCCTGAAATGAGTCATCGGCGGCCCAAGCGTGACTCCGTGACCGAGCGTGCTGTGTTCGTCTTCTTCTAAGGAGCTTGTTTTGATTTTACACCAAACCTGAACGCTATGAGTCAACTTCTTTCGGCTGCTGCAGGATTTGACACGCAGTGACTGACTTCTGCAAGTGTACCGTGCTCTCGGGTTTGCAATGCACTGATCGCCTTGAGATATGTGTGTCATTCACACTTCTGTAAAGCACAAGAATTACCGGGACTGTTTGCGATTCACACACTGTTCATCCAGCTGTCTACGAGAACGTGTCGACGGTAAAAGATCTTCTTGACGAGTTCAAGGGGCACGAATGACGTTAAAGACGTTGATCAGCCCCGGGCAGCATTTCAGAAAACACAACGCGTCACTTTGAACTAAGTGAACTACGTTTACATGGCGGATACAAGGAATTTATCCAGAATGATTTGTTCTGAGGATCTCTATAAAGTTTTTCTTAGGTGGGGGGAAAAATATGTAACCCACGAGCCAACATCTGGAAAGCATGAGAGAAATCTCGATCTGTTTCTCATTCAGAAAATCATATGGTGTAAAAAAAAAAAAAAACTAGATCTGAGCAGATCGCCATAATATGGTTTCTCACAATATTACGGGATTATCTTAATTTAGGACTATGTGTACCTTTCTCCTTTTAACGCAAAGCCCAAAACCTGGCCGTTTTCTAAATGGCTGTATGAATAAATGTATTGGTGTGTGTATAAACTTAGATGATGGAGATACGGTAAAGGAAGTATGGTATGGAAAAAAGAGAAGTAGGCATAACGACAAGGTCACGTTTCGCCTCGCGTACAAGTCCCTACGTGTCCGATATAGGATTCGGTGCTGCTCCGTGCGGAATGCTACGTGCATGTCGATGTATTCAGCCGGGAGACACTTTTATAGACGCGAACTCTGGACTGAAACGGGATACAGTTCGGATGCAGAGCAGAGAATCCCATGAGCCGATCGTGTCTTTCTGAGAGTCCTGGGTTTTGAATTGAACTCACGGCTATCTGATAACTAAGCAGAATCCAATCACAGAGAAATGCTAGTCAGAAATGTCGGAAATCACGACCGATTTTTTTTTTTTTTACTCCGAACGTGAAAAAACGTCAATATATCAGAGTAGCCTAGTGTTGTTTTTGCTTCTTTTTACACCACAGTTCCATCATCGCATGTTGTTGCCGTACGGCAACAATTACGTTTGACCATTTAACGGAATACTCAAAATGTATAAACGGGTTTAAATGACAAAAAGTAAATGTTCCCTTATCTCAGATACTGTTCCTTTAAGTAGTTTTGCCTAAATATTGAAAAAATTCGTCCGATTTTGAGAGCGCTCCAGTGATGGCCTTCACCGTGCCACGTGATTGTAGAAAAGGCTGTGCAAATAGCACTTCCTGGTCATGTGACATGTCTTTTTTTTTTTCCGTGTGTGTGTGTTATGTGAAAGTTATGTGAAAGCCCACCTTTTTCCAGTTACACAGGAAAATAGTAGCTTTGTATGTTTGCCTATCAAAAAAAAATTGAGATAAATGAATTGTTGCCAAACGTACACACAGTACGATCTCCGTTCATCTGATTAAAGCCGTAGAGACATTCTTTTACGTTCTATGTTGTTGCTAGGCAACAAGGAATATGAACACCAAGCATACGCTAGCTAGTGACGATAGTTGACCATATTCCTAGATAGCGTATAGGCTTTACCTCCTTCAAGGAGAACGGTCAGGAATATCAACATGTCTGTCAGATCTGTTGGTAAATGATTATCCTCGCAAGACAGATGTCAGTCTGTAACCAAGGACGACCAACTTTGCCTGAAAGCGGACTAATCGACTGACTGCGAATGACCGACGGACCACTGAAGAGAGTATTTTGCTCACCGATGACTTTTTCAAACCAAACGCTCTGATCACTTTTCAACTGTTACAGGAAGTCCTGAGGGTAAAGGAAAAGTTAATCGTAACCCCCCCGCGCCCCCCCCCCCCCGTGTTTTTCTTATAGGAACCTGTGTGCCAAGTTGACGTGATTCTGAAGCTCGGCGACAGAAACGTGCACAAAACCAAAGGAGAATCAGACACTCCATGGATGATGGGTGGAGCCTCGGAGCCATGCATTAATACTGAAAATGTCACTTTCTGAACGCCGCATTAGTCAAACTGGGAAAACACACACCCACACACACCCACACACACAAAGGAAAGACGTTGTCATGTGCGCACCAACGCGTGTATGTTTTGAGGTAAACGATACGATCCAGGTGAAATCCCTCGGCTATTCTCGTCTCTGTCTCGGCCCGCTCTCGTTATTACTCTCACCGTCTCGCACACTTTCTCTGCTCTTGAAATGTCTGACACAGTGCCTGCTGTTTGTCTTATCACTATTTACACTTCCTGACATAAAACTTGCATTTGTCCGGCATGGTGGGCGGGAAAGCGAGACGAAATTTCTCACTCTCTCCTCTCACACACACACACACACACACACACACACACAGTGCATAAATCTGTTTGTTCCTTCATTCACCCAGTTTCACTGTTTGACTTGAGAGAAAAGGGCAACGAGTGCAGAGAAGCCTCTGTCCACCTCTGTGTGTGTGTGTGTGTG
>NC_071256.1:4345729-4348229 GCF_023375685.1 Ictalurus furcatus
CCTTTGCACTCGGGTGACATTCGAGGAACCTTTCGTCGAAGCGCTTGCAAATGAAACCTTTCGTTGTGCGAAAGGTTTCTAGTTTGTTGGTTTCACAAGAAACCAATGAATCCCTTTTTCCTACTAGAAGGTGAATGGAAGGGTTTATTCTTCGTTTTTGTGTTGCACCGTTGACCAAGGTTCTGTGAGGAACTATTAGCTGGCAAAACATTGACGCGTTGATGGAAATCTTTTTGAGGAACTTGTATTTTTTTCAATCGGAGTAGTGATGCATTCTTTCTCTCTCTCTCTCTCTCTCTCAGATAAAGGTACTGGTATCTGTTCTGTGCATTAACGCTTTGGTACCTTTAGAACTCATTATAAGAACCTTACTGTACCCACTGTGTGTACTTTTTTTTTTAGAACACAAATGCAGTATGTTTCTATACTAGTTCTCCTCTGGTGGTTTCTTCTGAAACATGCCTGAGCGTTTTTATTTCGATTAGAGTTGAGGTGAAGAATCGCGCCACATTTTTGTTTGCGTGAGAGAGAGAGAGAGAGAGAGAGAGAGAGAGCGTGCGTGCGTGCGCGCGCGCGCGCGCTACCGTTGTGCACTGAACGCGCAAGGCGTCGCGCGCACTCACACGCTTTGTTCCTTTACAGCAGCAGAAGCAGCAGCAGCAGCAGCGCGCGCGCGCGCGCGCGCGGAGCCCCGAGCATTACATTCCATTAATCCGCATTATTAGATCAGCGGAAATGTGTGTTGCTGTGTAAGAGGGGCTGCGGGTCTTTTTTTGGGGGGGCTGTTGGGAAAAGGGAGGAGGGGGTTAAAGAGCCACGCGGCCATTTTAACAACAACAACAAAGTGTCGGAATGTCGCGTAGAAAAAGAACGCAGGTGTCGCGCGCGCTCATACAGCGATCGATGAACAGCAAATCGCAAAGCAAGGTTGCCAGTTTGGAAGTATTTCCCCTCGTGCACGTGGGATATATACATATCTATATATATAGTTTTTTGTTTTTTTGGTTTTTTTTTTTAAAAAAAAAAAATACAAATGGTATTGTCATATAGTATGAAAACACACTGCTTGCTTTCCTGTCATGCAAGAAAGAAAGAAAAAAAAAAAACAAGCCCAAATTTTTTGTTACAACAAAAAGTATTAGAAGATGTGGTATAAAAACCAGGGAAGCCGAGCAAAAATGTACGCACCGGCAATCTTTTGCAGGAAATTGCACGCATGCTGTATTTGTTGTTGTTGTTGTTTTTACAGAACATATACAAACATATTAATGCCTTTTGTCCAGAGTGTCCGTAGTGTATGAATGGGTGTGTGATTGGCACCCTGTCCGGGGTGTACCCCACCTTGTGCCCGATGCTCTCTGGGACAGGCTCCAGGTTTCCCCGTGACCCTGAAAAAGCATCAGCGGTATAGAAGATGGATGGAGATCAATGCCTTTTTTTTTTGCTTCATCACTGCACCATGTGCATCAAGTCGACGTAAAACAGCCGCAGTAATAACAGTCATCAAGTCATAAACAGATGAGTTTCTAATACGATCACAGTCACGAGGTATACCGTGTGCTTTGAAAGGGATGAAACACTCAGGGGTGTGCTGTTGAAGGAAATTAATCAGCGACGCGGTGGTGCGACGTGAAGTTGTTCTGGGGTTGTTGTTGGTTTGTTTTGTTTTCTTTTCAACAACAGCATGTGCTGAAATGTTTTATTCCTATTAAACCACTTCAGTGTGCCAATGATGACATGTTTTAATATATTAATGAACAACGTGCTTTTTTTTATCCATTTATAGTTACATTTAATGCTGTGGAACATTTGCACAACTGTGATCACTTGTTCTAGCAGCTATAAATATATATATATATATATAGTTGTTCCATCTCCGGCGTTACTTTTTTGTTGTTGTTGTTGTTGTTCTCTCTCGTGAGGTTATTTTAGCGAGGAAACCCTGACGTGTAAACTCCTCGGTCAGGAAGACTTTCACACAGTGGAAAATTTACAGTTCCGAACCACTGACACTGGAGACTCCTTACAGAACGCCGTATGATGTCGATATTATTTGTTAAATCACACGACTGAGATTCGAGACTCCAGCGGTGATCTAATTCAGCCGTATCCCACACCTCCAGGGTGAAATCGCTATTCACCGTGAGCAGCTTGGCTTTTGTCTTCAGCTCGGTGTAAAGCACCAGCCTTCATTTCTCTAAAGAGCAGCATCTGCTCTCTCGGCTCATGATGAGGATCGGGATCGGCCCGGGTCGTGCGTCCGAGCCACGTGGGTGATGCAGAACGTGCTGACGTTCCTCGTGCAGTGATGCAGCAGTTCGCTGCGCGTCTCTTTGTCTGCGCGGTGCAACCGAATCCCCTTGTTCTCTCAATCCGAGGCTCTCGTCGCACAAGAAGATATGTAGATCTCTCCATTTGAATGCACACAATGTCTTCTTTTCAGCCTTTTGTTTTGCATGTCCTTCATTTGCACGCCGAGAACGAGGGTGTATTCTGAAGT